>NW_026606291.1:342500-372753 GCF_029834395.1 Sorex fumeus
GGTCTCGGAGGCAGCGGGGTCAGGAGCCCTCCCTGCCTGAAGTGGGTGCCGCTGACCTGTGTGTCACACACACACACACACACACACACACACACGCACGTTTGCACGGGGCTGCAGGCGGGCATTGAGCCAGGGGGTCATTTGCATGGACTTGAAGATTAATTGAAAGCTAGTTCTTAGGGGGGTTAAATCAGGAGTGCTGGGGTACCGGGTGTAGGCAGTTCTGCTCTCCCACGATGGAGCTGGAAGCACCCCATTCTCTCTCCCCACCCCCTGGCCCCTCCAGTGCTTAATCCCTGCTAAAGGGGGGTGGGCAGGATGGGGGAGGAGATGACACCCCCTAGCCAGCTCCTAGCCAGTCTCACCTATTGATTTCTTAGCTCACCGTCCTGGGACGCACCTGCACGGGTCCACGGGGTTCAGCCCACATCACACCTGCAATTCTTCTCTGCCCGTGAGAAACCCCATGACCCCTGCCCCAGAGAAGGGGACCGGCAGGTTCCCGGCAGCGCCACCGCGGCTACCTCCCCTCATTAAGTCTCCGGGGAGGGACACTCTGCCCAGGGTCATGGGGCTCCCCAGAGAAAGGACAGGGACAGAGTTGAAAGCAAGACAAAGAATAAACTGTGAGTGGAGAACCAGTTATTTCTCGACTTTGTAAAGACCGGGTCAGTTGAGAAGCGTTTTCTAGAATCCAAACACAAATAAAGAAGTCTTTTCTTGGTGTTTGATAACATCGCGGCCGCGCTGTAAACTCAGGGATGTGTTTGCTGTTGCAACATTATTTTTAATGAGCTGTTACTGACCTCTCCCGCAGCCAGTATTGGCAACAGTAAACGGCATCACTGTGTTGCAGGTAACACCAGGAACAACATATTTTGACCCGGAATTTCTGTTTGTTTTTCATTTGTGCCACATGCCCTCGTTTTTATTCCAAACCAGGGGGATATGAAGGGAAATCTATCTTCGCTGAGGTCCAGGCTAAAAATGTTGCCATAAATACGCATGCCGGTTTATTTGGGGGCAGTTTCCCATCAATAGAAAATGGTACTGGACGAGTTGGTCAGAGCAGAATCAATGGTGTCTGGGGAACACAACACGCGGACACCAGCAGAGCGCGCCAGGGAGAGGGACCGAGAGCGCGTCCCCAGCGGAGATACCCAGCACTCTTCACCCCAAACCGAGCTGCACCTCATCTCCCCCTTACAGCGCCCCGATTCCAGCCGCACTGCCAGGAGCTTGGCAGGCGGACCCCCAGACTCTAAGACAGGTCACCCCACTGCGCCAGCAAGGGGTATGCAGTCATCTGCTGGACTGGCAGCCCGGCATGTTCTAAGCCTCTCTAGGTGCATAGCCCTGGGTGAGCTGCCCACCAGGCTGCCCAGTGCCCAGCAGGTGCACGGGGATCCCCAGAGCTGCGCTTCGTGACACGATATGGCCAGGCACCAGTGGCATGAGCATCTCCAAGGGGATGCCAGGTTTTTTTGCATGTGTGGCAGCTGCCACAGGCAGGATGTTTCGGTTTGTTGGTTCTTGACACGCCAGGACCGTGTCCACCCTCATCCTCCCCCGAGCCAGCATTCCTCCAGAGCTGTGGGGAAATCTCCCTGGCTGGAGCTGGCCACTTCCTCCCAGGGGCTGCCACTAGCCTCTCTCAGCTGGAAGTCTGGATTGGCCGAAGCTCAAGGCTAACTCCCTCCTCCCACCCCAGCCCTTCCCTGGCCTCACACTTACCCTCCACCCAGGAGGCAGCCTGAACAGAGAAGGCTCCGGGCTCACTTCCCCAGAGCCGGAAGCTCAGGGCTCCTGTCCGCGGGGTGGCTTGGGGGTGCCCTGCCAGGCTCCAGCCCTGCCGCGGCCAGGAGCAGCCGTGCTGCCGGTCCGCGAAGGAGATGAGCTGAGCTCCGCAGCCTGCCAGCCCAGCGCTCTCCCCGCTGCAGCTCGCCTCGCCTCACGGGCTGCCCCAGATCCGGAGAGAGGACGGCCCCGGGAGCCAACAAAGCCGCCCTGTCCCGGCTAACGGCCCGGAGGGTCTCGGGATTGGGCATTCAGGTCCCCAGCGGCGGAAGAAATTCCCAGACACCTACTCTGGGAAAACCATCCAGCGCTATTTAATCCCGGCCACACCAAACGCTTCGATTTCCTTTTCTTTTTTTTTTTCCTCTTTAATTAATTCCATTTCACAACAACATTGAATGTAACAATATTTTGTGTCTTTTTTTTCCTTTTTCTTAAAAAGGGACGGAACCCGAGGAGGGGGAGGGAAGGCGAAGGAGTGGGGAGGGGGAGGGGAGATGAACTATCACAGAACAACAGGTGTGGGTAAGATCGGGTAGAGCCGTCGAGCCGGGGCCATACCCCAAGGGGGCGGGGGGCTTTACAAGAAATCTGTACAGTTATCAAATAAGTTAAAATTCTCCTAAATTGATTGTCCTTCACTTAAAGCGCTCCAGTAGGACCATCTCACTCACCACAGCCGCCTATCCGGGGCTCCCTCCTTCCCCTCTTTCCCATCTTAAGTTTTTTTCCTCCTATAGGAATGAAAGGATTAAACAGCAAAAGAAGAAAAAAAAAAGAGGAAAGTCTGCTTCTCCTTCAGGACAAAGCAGGGGGCTCTCGGGGAAACTGTGTGCCATATTGCACAGGTCAAGTTAGAACCATTCCTGCGGAAGAAAAAGGCAGGGAGAGGACAAAAGACAGGTTTTTCAAAATAGATCGAAATTGCTCTTAAAACAGGGGACAAAGCATCAGCAGTCCTATTTATAATGATTCGGCAACAAATAAACTCTCTCCCCCCAAAGAGATGCTCTCCACTGGTCCTTCTGTGGAGCTGTATCGAGAATTATCAGAATTCTGATTTTTTTTTTTTTGGCCTGTCAAGTCTATCCCTTTAAACACTTAATTAGAGGATTCGGGGCCCTGGCGAAGGAGGTACAGATGAAGAGGTCAGCTGCACAGGTCCGCCTCGGATGAAAGGCGCCTCGGACTGTGAAAATTGGGCAGGGTAACTGATTGGGGGTGGCCAGTGGTTTGGCCTGGGGAGGAAGAACCACACCCAGAAGCCCAGAAATAAAGGGGCTACCAACGCGATGGTTTGCCTGTATCTCTGAAAACAAAATTGTTCTCTAGGGGGAAAAATGGGCAAATGAGAAGGGTTTTGAGCTTATTTCCTTTCATAGAAATTTAACCCCCGAAGCCACGTTCAAGGCCAGGGGGAAGCTTTTCTGTGTCTGCGAGGGAGACCGTTGGACGTTTCATCGAAGCCAAAATAGTCGACCCGGGAATTTTGCTTTATTCCTCCCCCACCACCCCTTAATTTTTCTCTTTTTTCCCTTCTGCTCTCTCAATACATAAACCAAAACCAAAAGTAAGAGGGAAGCGCCTCGAATCCATTAGGGGTGAATTGCACGAAAATGCATTGCAAATACTTACAAAAAAAAAAAAACCGCTACCGATTGGGGGAGGGGAGGCCGGGGGCTGCGCGCACCCCAGCCCCGGTTCCCGAAGGTTCCCGAAGGCCGCTGGACGTCCGGGCGCCCTCGGGCCGCCCCAGTCTCCTCCGGGGGCCTGGGGAGGGGGCCGGGCTCTCCCTCCCCCTCCCACGCCGGCTCTCAGACGGGCCGCAGCAGCGGCACGGACGAGACCACCGGGTGTGAGTAGTAGACGGGGTGCGGGAAGGTGAGCAGCGGCTGGCTGACGGGCACCGGGGCCCCCGCGGCCGCGGCCGCCGCGCCGTCGGCCGCCGAGTTCTCGTGGTACAGGATGGGCACCCGCACGATGCGCTGCGCCGCCGCGTGGCTCAGGTTGGCCGCCTCCAGCTCGGCCGCCAGCTGCCGCTTCCACTTGTTGCGGCGGTTCTGGAACCAGATCTTCACCTGCGTCTCGGTGAGGTGCAGCGAGGCGGCCAGGCCGGCGCGCTCCGAGCTGCTCAGGTAGCGCTTCATGTCGAAGGTGGACTCCAGCTGGAAGACCTGGCTGCGCGAGAAGACCGTGCGCGTCTTCTTCTTGCGGCACGCCGGCTTCTTGTCGGGGCTCTCGGCGCCCTTCTTCCAGTCCTCGGCGCCCGGCGTGCCCGCCGCCGCGCCCCCGACGCTCGCCCCGGCCGCGCCCGGCGCCGCCTCGCCGTCCTTCTTGCCCTCCTCCGAGTCGCTCTCCTCCAGGATGATCTCGTCCGGGCTCTTGGAGTCCAGCTCCTTGGGGTCGGGCTCGGCCTTGAGCAGAGGCTCCGGGGAGTCCCGGTCGGTGCCCGAGGCCGGGGACGAGTCTCGCAGGAGGGCTTTCTCGGAGGCTGCGGGGAGACAGACGGACGCACGGACACACACGCACACGGACACGCGGATTCAGCCAGGCCCCGCGCCGGCCGGGATGCGGGCGGCGCGCTCCATCCCCGCCGGCCTCCCCGAGCCTCCCCACGCCCGCGGGGCCTTCTCCTCCTTCCCGCTGGGCCCCGGGAGGGGCTCGGGCCGTGGGGGTCCCCCTCCGGACCCTCTTCCCGGGGGAGATCGATGGGGAGAGAGAAGCGGCGGCCGGGCGGGGCGCGCGCCCACCTTCCTTCCTGGCGCTCCCAGGCCAGGGGCCCCCCTCGGCGGAGTCGCACGCACCGTGGCTGGGGTCGCTCCCTCCCTCCAGGCCAGGGCCCCAGCCCCGGCCGCCGCGGGCGTCCTCCCCATCCCGGGCCCAGAGCCCTTGTCCCGGGGAGCGCCGCGCCCGTGCGGGGCAGCGAGCCCACGTCCTTTTTCTCACCAAGTGGGATTGTCTGCCCGGGCTGCGCGCGCCCCGGGCGCCGCCGGGCCGGAGGCGGCCGCGGGTGGACCGGGGAAACGGACCCAAGCGCGGGGTGGGAGGGTGGGGGCGGCGGCCGGGGAGGCCGCGCGGGGCGGGAGGACCCCGAAAGTTCGAGGAGGGCTCGGTACCTTCAGGTCGCGGGACGTGGCCGCCGGCGGGGGTCAGGGTGTAGGGGTACCACCAGGCCGGGGAGCGCTCCAGGTAGTGCGCGGGCAGCGCCAGCCTCTGCGCCGGGATCTCGAAGCGGGGGAAAGCCAGGTCGCCCACCTGCGAGAGCGCGAAGCCCGCCGCGCCCTCCAGGGCCCCCTTGGCCGCGGCGGCGGCGGCGGCGGCGGCGGCCGCGGCGGCGGCGGCGGCGGCCGAGGCCGGCGCGAAGAGCGTCCGTGGGGGCGGCTGCGGCTTGGGGGGCGGCCGGTGGTGGTCCCCGTTGAGCAGGTTCTTGATGGAGAAGGGCGACTCCTTGGGCGCGGGGGGCGGGGGCGGCGGCGGCGGGGGCTGCGCGCTGGCCGTGCCGGGGGTGTCCGGCCCGGGCTCCGGCATGGTCCCCTCTCGGCCGGGTCCCCGCGAGGGAGGGCGCGGGACGGGCGCGCGGAAATCAGACCATAAACGGAGCCCAACTACGGGGCGCGGAGTCGGGGGCCGCCCCAGGCGCAGATCCCGCGGCGGGAGGGCGGGGTGAGGCCCGGGCCGGGGCGGGCCGGCATCGGGGGGAGGGGGCGAGGGGCGGGGAGCGGCCGGGCGGGCCGCGGCGGCGGCGACGGAGCGCGGCGGCTCGGCGGCGGCCGGAGCGGTGCCCGGCTCGGGGCTGCGTCAATCCGGCGCCGGATGCTAATGATGAAATCAAAATGTCATCCAAGTTAAATGCGGAGAGTATACGGCGATTGGGCGCGCACAATGGCAAATGGGATTAGGCGGGCGAAGGCGCGGCCGAGCCGGGGCCCCGCGGCCGCCTCCGCCACCGCCCCCTCCCCGCCGTCCCTCGGATTTTGGCGCTTTCGCTCGGGGCTCTAAGAGCCCGCCCGTTATTGGCTTTATATAGTCCAATTAGGCAGCAAATGAGGACAAGCCTATTAGCACAAAAGGATATTGGCGCCCGCTAAAGAGGCACTCGGAGCGCGCCGGCGAGCGCAGGAGGCCAGCGAGGGCTGCGGGGCCGCCGGCGCCCCCGGCCCGAGCGCTCCGACCGACCGGCCGACCGACCGACCGACCGACCGACCGACCGCCGCGGCGCCCCGCGCCCGCGCCGCGCTCTCCGGCCCCCACCCCCCACTCCTGCGGCTCCGGGACCCGCTTCCAGCCGCCCGGCCGCTGGCGGGAGGGGGAAGGGGCGGGCCGGCCCGCCCGGGTCACCTCGGGGTGACACGCGCTCGCAGCTGCCGCTCCCCCGCCCCCCTCCCCGGGGCTGGCCCGGGGACCCGCCGCCACCCCCCACCCACCCACGCAGCTGGAGAGCCCGGCCGCGCGGGCCCGGGACGCAGGACGCGACCTCGGCCCGCGGCGGACTCCGCGCCAACTCCGGCGGCCTCCGGAGAAGGACCCGGCCGGGGTGTCGTGGGATGGGGGGGAAGCGGGGGGCTCGGACCCGCACCCGCCGTCTAGTCACTAGGCAGGGGAGGGGGGTTCACGGCTCAGCGATCCGCCCGGCCTTGGCCTTTGGCCCCCGGGGAGAGCGAACGGCGAGCCTCACCCCTACCCACCCGCTCGGCACCACGGAGTGGCCGTGCGTCTCGGCGCACCCCGCGTACCCGCGTGTGCGCGCCCCAGGGCCGACGCCCGCGCCGTCCCCCTTTTCCCCCGCCCCAACCCCCGGCGGGGCGGCCCGGGGAGGGGCGTCCCGGCAAGGCTCCTCCGCTCCGGCCCTCGCCCGGGACCCGTTTCCAGATGGAGACCCCCCCCCCCCCCCGAGACTCCGCACTCTGGGACGCCACGTCTCCCGTCCGCGCGTGGAGCTGCCCGACGCCCGGGAGGCGGCCAGGGCGACGCGAAGGCGCCAACCGCGCGCCCTCCGTGGCCACGGCCATCGGGTTCCTCGAGAACCCAGCTGGGCCTCGGAGGGTCACGGGACGTGGTCATCGCATTGGAACAACTCCCCGGGTGGCGGGCGTGAAGCCCGGCAGGCTGTCGCTTCGGACGGACTCTAGATTTTAGCAGGAAACGAATCAGGATTGCTCCTAACGTCCCTTGCCCTGGTTAGAGGAAGGTGGCAACGAACCAGCAAAATGCCCCCCGCCCTCACCCCCCGTGCGAGCTTCTCCAGCGGCCTTCGCGCCCTCACTGCCTTCTCGGGTTAGAATCGGAATTCCAGGCGCCCCGCCCTGGGTCCCCGCTTGAGGAGGGAGGGATGTTTTATTTCCCCATCTGGGGCTTCTGATCGACCCCCATCCCCACCCAACCTGCAGGGAACGCGTTTTCAGCCTCTCCGCAAACATTCAGCTGCAGTTAGTAACCTCGCCCTGACTGGGCAGCCTGGAGTTATTGTAAAGGGTGCTTCCGTAAACAATTATTATTGTTATTCTCATTATCATTACTCCCTTGAGTTTCCTCAGTTTTTGCTGGAATGCAGAGCGCGACTGCGGCTCAGAGTCTGAGTTGGAGGCAGCGATGGGCCTCGGAGGGTATTGGGCCTCGGAAATGGGCATTTCTGGAGAGGGGCCCATCCGGTGGCCGCCTCCGGGTTGGGCCCCCATTCCCCCGCCCACAAACCCACCCCCAGCCCAGGTCCTTTTTCTTCCCAGCTGCAGAAACGGCTGGTTTCGGAACAGGTGCATGGGAGCTTGGCTGTCAGCAGGCCTGCCTGTGAGCGTTCTGGGAACTCTGATCCGGGTGCGCTCCTGCAAACTTAGCCAAACTGCCGACGCCCAGAGGCACCTTTCTACTGAGTCGAGCAGAAAAGTTTCTGTCTCTCCAGTGGGAAAGAGGCCCCTTGGCCTGGCTGGCATCTCCGGGAAAGTTCTAGCTGGGAGAAGGCTCCGGGCGGATGGGTGGAAACTGTGGCACCCAGTTGGGAAGGGCTCAGGTTGGCTGGAGAGGAGGATGGGGGAGATCCCCACATCTTCCCCCCCCCCCCCACGTGTGAGCGGGTGCGTGTGCACCAGGAGAGGAATTTCTCCGTGTCAGCATGCCAGTCCCCTGAGTTTCAGGAATGCTGGCCTGGACGGATCAGGCGCGGAGGGCCGATTATTCTTTCTCTTGGGCTTGTAGAAAGCGTTGAAGAGGTGAGCTCTCCCAGCCAGGCGCAGACAGGACGGCCTTGAGTTCGCGCCCTGGTGGAGGCTCTGGCCTCCGCTGCCGTTGGCCCAGATTTCCAGCAAAGTCAGGCAAACAGCGCCCTCTAAGGGACAGTCGCAGGCCGCAGCCCTTGGCCCGGCTCCAGCCTGCCCTGCACAAAACCTTTAGGAAGTGGGGTTTGACCCTTGCCTAGGACAAAGGCTCGTTTTCTCTGGATTCTGGGAGGTTTGGAGGAAGAAAAGGCCTCGGACCTCGATCCATCTTTACCTGGCCACTGAGAGAAGTGGCCTCCCCTGCCTCACTGCTCGCGCTCCTCTCTCTCTGTCTCTGTCTCTCTGTCTCTGTCTCTCTATCTCTCTGTCTGTCTCTGTCTCTCTGTCTCTGTCTCTGTCTCTGTCTCTGTCTCTGTCTCTGTCTCTCTCTCTCTGTGTCCCACTCCTGTTTTGTCCCATTCTGGGGCCCTGTGATGAACCCTGAGGGTCCAGGAGCCCTCCTGCAGCGGGTTCGGGCTCTGTATGAACTGCAGGAGCAGAAGACAGCGGAACTCTGGGTCCCAGGAACTTCCCAGGACTGGCCATCAGGGCTCAGGGAGGGTCTGCACACAGGACCCCGCCTCCAGTGAACCAACGAGCAAATGCACATCTGCACCACGCACCTCTGGAGGAGTTCACCTTTCTCAGGGCCACGGGTTGGTCGCACTCATCAGGGATCTCCAGTCTGTTGCCCCAATGTAATGTGATTTTTTTAAGAGTAATGAGAACCGGGGCTGGAGTGATAGCACAGCGGGTAGGGTGTTTGCTCTGCACCTGGCCGACCTGGGTTCGATTCCCAGCATCCCATATGGTCCCCTGAGCACCACCACAAAAATTTCTGAGTGCATGAGCCAGGGGTGACTTCTGTGCATCGCCAGATGTGACCCAAAAAGGAAAAAAAAGTTTAGCGAGAACCTGAGATCTTTCTATTTTATTTATTATTTATTTGGACTCTGTGCCAGGCTGTTTTCACTAAAGGCTCCCCAGAGAGGGGCGGGTGAGAGCCCTCCCTGTCCCAAGGGACCCAGCCCTGGCAGCCAATCTCCACTACCCAACTGCCACCACGCTCCAGGCCGCTTTCTGGACCGCGTGGTCACAAAGCGGCCGTGTGACACATCATAAGACAATTCCTACCCGTTTTCTATAATTACCACATTATATTTGATAGGGTTTAGACAGTAGGCAACAAATCATAGAGAGAAATATAAAATATAAATTAATAATAGACATAAATATATGTCCATTATGATATATATAATAAATATATATCTCTCGGAGAGTCCGGCAAGCTACAGAGAATATCCTGCCCACACAGGCAGAGCCTGGCCAGCTCCCCGTGGCATATTTGATATGCCAAAAACAGTAATGACAACAGGTCTCATTCCCTTGACCCTGAAAGAGCCTCCAATCGTTGGGAAAAGACAAATAAGAAGAGGCTGGGAGGAATAGAGATGACAACGGGATGACAGTGATACAGTCATTTATTTATAATTGAATCATCAGTGGGATACACTGTTACAAAGTTGTTCATGATTGGGTCTCAGTCATACAGTGTTCCAACACTTGTCCCTTCATCAGTGTCCACCATCATCACTTTCATCAGTGTCCCCAATTTCCCTCTCACCAATGACCCCCCCACAGCCTACCTCCTATGGCAGGCACTTTTCCTTTCTCTCTCTCTCTCTTTCTCTCTCTCTCTCTCTCTCTCTCTCACCCTCTTTCCTTCTCTTTTTGGGCATTATGGTTTGCAGTACAGGTACTGAGAGGTTATCATATATATCCCTCTACCTCCATCCAGCATGCAGTTCCTGTCCAGAGTGATCACTTCTGAGTATCATTGTCGTAGTGGCCCCGTCTTGATTCCAACTGCCTTCTCCCCGTCCCCACTTGTGGCAAGCTTCCAACAGTGGTCCCGTCCAAACCTGAGGCCTTTTGATCGCTGTTCATCGATTTGCTCCAGTGGGCCCAGTAACGTCTCCATTGTGAGACTGGTTGTTATTGTGTTTGGCATACATTACGGGGAGCTTGCCAGGCTCTGCCGTGCGGGCGAGATACTCTCGGTAACTTGCCGGGCTCTCCGAGAGGGGCGGAGGAATCGAACTTGGGTCAGCCATGTCAGCCGCGTGCAAGGCAAACACCCTACCCGCTGTGCTATCGCTCCAGCCCTTTTGACAGCACATTTTACAAAACCTGAAGGAGAGCTTGTCTCACTTGCTTGAAGTCCCAGAACCTTTGGGCCCACACAACTGGGCCAAGCCTTGAGTGCCATTATGTTTGTGGGTCCCTGAAGGAGCACTGGGGGAGGAGGAAGAAGATAGGGTAAAGGCATTTGCCTCGCACGCAGCTGACCCCTGCATCACACATGGTCCCGAGCCCCACCAGGAATGAGCCTGAGCCAAGAGCCGGAGTAAGCCCCAGCCCTGCTATGAACAGGCAGCACAGGGGCAAGCGGGAGACCCTGGGTTCCGCCCTGGTGTGTGCGTGCTCGGAGGCAGTCCTCATGCCCCTCCTGTGGGGAAAGCAAGGGAGTCGGGCAGCTGCCCTCCTCCCCGCTCAGTTTGCCAGTGATCCATGCTTCCTGCTACCCTGACGCACGCCCATTCATGAGAAACTTTGTAGGAGAGGTGGTCACTGCAGGGTCCTCAAGGACTACTAGGAGCAACTCCCAACACCCCTGGGTGTGATCCCAACACTGCAGTGAGAGAGGACAAAAGAAGGAAAAAAGGGAGAGAGGGAGAGAGAAGAGAGAGAGAGGGAGAAAGAGAGGGAGTGAGAGGGAGAGCGAGGAGAGAGGGAGAGAGGGAGAGAGGGAGAGAGAGAGAGAGAGGGAGAGAGGGAGAGAGGGAGAGAGGGAGAGAGAGAGAGAGAGAGAGAGAGAGAGAGAGAGAGAGAACTCTCAGAGCTCATTTGCCAAGAGGCTCCAAGTTGAAGTGAGTCTTCACAGAAGCCGCAGGGTTCCTTGGAGACATTAGGGAGAAAACTCCACCTTCTTGTGGGTTCCAGTGGGCTTAACAGACTGGGAAGGACTGGAGAGATAGCACAGTGTGGAGGGCACTTGCAGCAGGCATAGCCGCCCCATCCCATATGGTCCCTCACTGCGGAAGTAATTCCTGAGTTCAGAGCCAGGAGTAACCCCAGAGCATCCCCGCCGGGTCTGACCCAAAAACTTAAAAAAAAAAAGAAAAAAGAAAAGGAAGAGAAAAGAAAAGGAAGGGAGGGGAAGGGAGGAAGGAAGGAAGGAAGGAGGAAGGAGGGAGAAAGGGAGAGAGGGAGGGAGGAAGAATGGGAGGGAGGGAGGAAGGGAGGAAGGGAGGGAGGGAGGAGGAAGGGAGAGAGGAGGGAGGAAGGGAGGGAGGGAGAAAGGGAGGAAGGGAGGGAGGGAGAGAGGGAAGGAAGGAAGGAAGGAAGGAAGGAAGGAAGGAAGGAGGAAGGAGGGAGAAAGAGAGAGAGGGAGGGAGGAAGAATGGGAGGAAGGGAGGAAGGGAGGGAGGGAGGAGGAAGGGAGAGAGGGAGGAAGGGAGGGAAGGAAGGAAGGAAGGAGAGAATGAGGGAGGAAGGAATGAGGAAGGAAGGGAGGGAGGAGGGAGGGAGGAAGGGAGGGAGGGAAGAAGCGAGGGAGGGAGGAAGGAGGGAAGGAAAGAGGAAGGAGGGAGGAGGAACCTCAGTGCCCTGGGACTCTCCCCTTTGGCTCTGCAGCCTGCCAACCGGAAAGGGCCCTTCCAGGGCACGGGTTTGCCCCAACTTCCTGCTAAAACAGGAGCCTCTGCGTGGTGTCAAGCTTCCCCTCACAGGGCACGGGGTTCGCGTGGCTCTTTGGCCTCCGGGACCGTCCAGGGCAGGAGCGAATGGGGGACCCAGAGGTCAGGAAGAGCGAACTGAACAGGACAGGTTGGCTGAGCTGCCCACAGCGCCGCCTCCTCTGTCCAGAGACTGCAGCGCCAGGCTGGACACGGGCAGGGGGCGTCAGGCACCAGCCTGGCCCACCGGGGGCACCCTCCCACCTGTAGCTCCTGTGTCAGGGCCGAAGGGACGTTGTCTCATTTAGTCCTCATCCACCCCGAGGGCCACCCAGTGGAGAGCCCTGCCCAGTGTCCGGTCCTTGTCCTTTTGCGAGCGTCTGTCCCGAGCCCCAAGGACACCCAGCCTCCATTCCTGGGATCTGTGTCCCCTACCTCCCCTCCCCCTCCCCCTGCTCCAGAAGCCACAGGGCAGAGTGGCGTGGAACTGCACCGTGGACAGGAGCTGCCCCCGTGGTCCCCCGCTCCTGGTTCCGTTCGCCCTGAGGTCGGCCTGTGCTCTTGGCCTTGGCTCTGGGGGTCCCTCCTGCTGGGGCCAGCCTGAGGACCACCCTATCTGCCCATCTGTGAAGGGTTCGACTGAAGTGAACACGCAAAGGCCCCTTAGGCACCTGTGGCGTGTGTGGTCAGAGATCAGGAGCCAATCCTGGCGCTATTGATCTTCTCCCTTTGGTTTTGGGGCCACACCCGGCTTTGCTCAGGGATCGCTCCTGGTGGGGCTCAGGGAACCCCATGGGATGCCGGGGATGGAAGCTGGGCTGGCCGTGCGCGAGGCCGTGCCCTCCCCGCTGGGCCGTGGCCCCGGAGGTCAGTGCTTTACGTGAGTTACCTGTGAGCTAGGCTTTAAGCCTGAACTCCATGGAGCTCGGTGGGAGCACCCTGAAGTCTGGGGGTCCTCGGCAGCTAGCTGGGGCTCGGGGGATCTGGAGGACCAGGCAGGGAGAGCCCGCCCAGGGCCCACTGACCGTTATCCTCAGCGTCCCTGCTGTGGTGGGCCCAGCTGAGAGGCCCAAGGTGGCCCCGATGCCGCATGTCATTTTCTTTACCAGTGAGTCTCAAGGTGGGACACTGGGAACCTCGACTTCCTGAGGACGCACAGATGCTTTTAGCCCAGAGGGAGACTGTGTGTGTGTGTGTGTGTGTGTGTGTGTGTGTGTGTGTGTGAGTGTGTGTGTGCACGCGCACTTGTGAGTGCATGTATGTGTTTGTGCGTGTGCGTGCTTGTGTGTGTGCGTGTGTGTGGTGTGCCTGACGCAGGTGACGTGTACGAGGGTGTGATGGTGTTGTACAAGGGGGGTGGTATGCACTGTGTACATGGGCTGTGTTTGTAAGTGGTGTGTGGGGATGTGTGCGTGTATGGTGAGTGGAGTGTGTGTGAGAGGAGTGTGTGCTGTGTGTATGCAGGGAGTGTTGTATGGTGTGTTTGTGTGTGTGTGTGTGTGTGTGTGTGTGTGTGCGCGCGCGCGCATGTGGTCCCTGAGCCATACAGAGTAGGGCACCCCTGCCACTCTCTGCTAGTCCAGGAGGCCTGCCTGGAGGCAGTGCAGCTGCACATGAGCCCGGGAGACCTGCCCCATCCCCCCGAGGGTGAACTGACCGCTGCTCTCCTGCCCAGTGGCCCTGGCCCTCGGCTCCCTGCACCCCTCTTCCCCCACCTCCTCCCTAGCTCTGCTGGGGGAGCTGCCGTCTGCTCAAAGGAGGGGTGCAGAGGGCCCCCCGCAGCCAGACTGCCCGGCTTTGAGGTCCCCTCTGCCACTTCCCAGCCGGTCTGTGCCTCAGTGTCCCCACCTGTAACCCCGGGGACCACAGGAGTATCTTCCTCGGAGCAGCTGGAGCATCCAACAAGACTCCACGAGGCTCCTGTGTGTGGAGGGTTTGGGGGTCCCCATGCCCACATGCTTGCGGCTGTGCCAGAGGGCAGCCTGGGTTCAGGGAAAGTCACTCGGCCAGACCCAGGCCCGCCCCCCCAACAAAAGCGGACCCCAAGGAAGGATTCGCGCCACTGGGATGGGGCAGGAAGTTCAATTGGTGGAACGTGAGCGTGACCCTCGGCACCCCGTGCTCCCCTGAGTGTGCTCTAGGAGTCCAACTCTCGGCACCCAGTGCTCCCCGTGCTCCCTGTGCTCCCCTGGGTATGCTCCACGAGTTCGACTCTCAGCACCCTGTGCTCCCTGAGTGTGCTCCATGAATCTGGCCCTCTGCATCCTGTGCTCCCCGTGCTCCCCTGGGTGTGCTCCACTAGTCCGACTCTCAGCACCCAGTGCTCCCCTGCTCCCTTGGGTATCCTCCATGAGTCTGGCCTTCAGCACCCTGTGCTCCCCGTGCTCCCCTGGGTGTGCTCCACGAGTCTGACTCTCAGCACCCTGTGCTCCCCTGGGTGTCCTCCATGAATCTGGCCCTCAGCACCCCATGCTCCCTGAGTGTGCTCCGTGAATCCGGCCCTCCGCACTCTGTGCTCCCTGTGCTCCCCTGGGTGTCCTCCATGAGTCTGGCCCTCAGGACCCTGTGCTCCCTGTGCTCCCCTGGGTATGCTCCACAAGTCCGACTCTCAGCACCCCGTGCTCCCTGAGTGTGCTCCATGAATCTGGCCCTCTGCATCCTGTGCTCCCCGTGCTCCCCTGGGTGTGCTCCACGAGTCCGACTCTCAGCACCCCGTGCTCCCCTGGGTGTCCTCCATGAGTCTGGCCCTCAGCACCCATTGCTCCCTGAGTGTGCTCCGTGAATCCGGCCCTCCGCACTCTGTGCTCCCCGTGCTCCCCTGGTGTCCTCCATGAGTCTGGCCCTCAGGACCCTGTGCTCCGCGTGCTCCCCGTGCTCCTCTGGGAGTGCTCCACAAGTCCGCCCCTCGGCACCCCACGCTCCCCTGCTCCCCTGTGGGCTAGGTCCTGTGGCCCTCAGCACAGGCACCCCAGGAACCAAGAGGCCAGCGGGACCCGCCCCAGGCGAGGCAGAGGTGGTGGGGTTGCTCATGAACACGGAGCGCCCATGGGGCGGAGAGCAGTGGCCAGGGACGGTGCACAGGAAAGGGCAGGAAGGGGGGGCAGCCTCAGGCTCAGCCTCAGCCTCAGCTTTGCCTCAGTGTCCCTGCGACGGTGCCCCTGGTCCGGCCACAGCGCTGTCCCAGTCCTGTCGGCAGGGGCCCAGCGTGTCCCTCCTGGGTCCCTCCACCCCGAGTGCAGCTGGACACGCGGCCAGTGTGTTTGTCCTTGGCGGTGGTGAGGGGGGTGCCGTCGGCCCCCGTCGTGGTGGCAGGATGGAAGCCCCCCGCCCCCCGCCCCCCCGCCGAGGACCCCTAAGAGCCTCTCCCCATTCGGCTCCTCGTCTTTGGGAATTTGTGGCAACCGTTTCGGCTCAAACATATGACAATTAAATCGTTAAGCGCTCCACGCCGGATTAATTACCCCCGTTGCAAAGGGATCAATTGTGTAAATATATCATTTCTGTAATGAGTCCTGGCTGAGACCGAGATGTCCAGATTGGTTTTCCTTGCAGCTTCTGTCCTCAAAACAAGCCTAGCCTCTGGGCCAGGGCCAAACAAACAGGCTCTATTAGGTCCGAATGCAGAGCGGAGAAGTGGCCCAAATAGACAGGCGGGGCAGGTGAGCCAGGGCCCGAGATTGTGGGAAAATGGGAGCAATTTGCCAAAATGAGCCAAGTTCCTCCTATTTATTCCTCCTGCCTCTGCAGAAAATGACTCTTCAGAAACAGGGAGTGGAAGCTAAACATCCCCTTAAATGACACTTCAGGACCCATCTCGCCCCTCGCCAGACACCAGCGCCCGATTGGGACCGCCTTGCCTGAAAAGAGGAGTCGCCGCGGGGTGCCGGAGGTGGCGAGGCTCCCCAAACATTTGACATTCCTGGGGTCAGCAGGGCTGGCCACTCGAGAGCCAGGAGCCCACGGCCCGCCCAGCCCGCTCGGCCAGGGAGCGGGTCCCCCGCGGAGGCCTCGGGCCAGCTCCTCTGGCCGAAGCAATCCCGTGTCCGATTCTTGAAATTGAATCCACACTCTGCCCTGAATGCACTTGGAGTGATGGTGCCCTCTTCTCCTCCCCTCCCTCCTCCCCCTCCTCTTCCTCTCTGTCCTCCCCTCCCTCTTCCCCTTTGTCCTCCCTCCCTCCTCCCCTCCTTTCTCCTCACCCGCCTCCCCTCCCTCCTCCTCTCCCTCCTCCCCTACCTCCTCCACTCCCTCGTCCACTGCCTCCTCCCCTTCCTCTTCCCCTCTGTCCTCCCCTCTCTTCCCCTCTGTCCTCCCCTCTCTTCCCCTCTGTCCTCCCCTCCCTCCTCCCCTCTTTTCTCCTCACCCTCCTCCCCTCCATCCTCCCTTCCGTCCTCCCCTCCATCCTCCTCTCCCTCCTCCCCTGCCTCCTCCCCTCCTTCCTCCCCTCTCTCCTCCCCTCCCTCCTCCTCTCTCTCCTCCCCTTCTTCCTCCTCTCCCTCCTTCCCTCCATCCTCCCCTCCCTCCTCCCCTGTCTCCCCTGCCTCCCTCCCTCCCTCCCTCCTCCCCTCCCTCCTCCACTGCCTCCTCCCCTCCCTCCTCCCCTCCCTCCTCCTCTCCCTCCTCCCCTCCCTCCTCCTCTCCCTCCTCTCCTTCTTCCTCCCCTCCCTCCTTCCCTCCATCCACCCCTCCCTCCTTCCATCCATCCTCCCCCCTCCTCCCTCTCCTCCTCCCCTGCCTCCTCTGCTCCCTCAGGCTTCACTCCACAGTTGGCCTCTCGGAGCTGGGCTTTACCCCCGGGCAGAGCTCAGGCCCTCCAGTTCCCTCTTGCAGAGGCTGGGGGAAAAGTTCACATCCTGGCGCGCCCTGAGTTCCATTCCTGCCACCATGTGTGTCCCTGCATACTGTGGGCCGGTGCCACCGTGGCCTAAAGCTTCTGGCGCTGATGCGAGAAACCCCTTTGAAAAAAGCCCCAGGTGCCACCCAGCTTAGGGCACCTGTGGGGGCTTCTCGGCCTTTCGCCTTCGGGTGCCTCCGCGCCCCATTTCTCAGACCTACCCCTTTCCTGCTCTAGAACCTTTGACAGGCGTGCGCAGCCTCCGAGTCTCTCCTTTCCACCCTTGCCCCTCTCTCCTAGGGACCCGTAGGCCCCTGGCACTCACTAATACGCACCAGAAATCGAATCACCTGAGGGTCAGAGAGATAGGTCACACTGCAGGGGGGGCGCTCACCTTGCCCGTGGCCAACCCGGGTTCCATCTCGGGCACCTCCTATGGTCCCTGAGTACAGCCAGGAGTAATTCCTGAGGGCAGAGCCAGGAGGAACCCTGAGCATCACTGGATGTGGTCCAGAAAGCAAGAACAGAAAAGGAAAGGAGAGAAAAGAAAAGAAAATGGAAGGAAAGAGAAGGGAAGAGAAGAGAGGAAAGAAAAAGAAAAGAAAAGAAAAAAGAAAATAAAAGGAATCTCTTGAGTTGGTTGGAAACTTCAACTTGATCCACAAAGGGTCCCGCAGAGTCTCAGGCTGTTTCCAGACTTGAATCAAGACTATTCTGTGCTCACAAAGATCCCACCAGCCCAGACACCCCTCCCAGGTCTGCAGGTGGATCAGGACGTTTCTGCTGGTGTTTGGAGGGTGACACTGGAACATAAAAGACCCAGGAAGCTTTGGCCCTGGGGGATAGATGGAGGCTGGCGGGGGGGGGGGGCAGGGAATAATTAGACATCAAATGCCATGTAGCCCTCGGGAATGCATGGCTTAATTGATGCTTTAAGGTTTCCCCCTGACATGCGTGATCAAAATGAAATTACATCTACAGGGAGAGGAAATTTATTTCTGCTTGTATCTTATGGGGGAGCATATGTGTCAATTAAGCAAGGAAGATGACATCTCTTTGATGCATGAGCTGAAGAAGGAATATTATTCACGAAATTTTTCCTTTATGATTTACAGTCGTGGAGCACTTGACAATAATAGGTGAAGGAGACACCACGCACACTTTCCCGATGATTTAAAAGCAAACAAACAAACAAAAAAGGGAGGGGGAAGGGTTTTGTATTAAATAAGGCGGAAAACGTCCCTCTTACCAGCATAGAGTAAGTAAGAACTGAACCAGTAGCTGTCCAGGGGTTGAAGGGGGGAACAGTTCCCTTAATGAGTGACTCTTCCTGTGGCTTCAGGATGAGACGGAAAAGGGGCTCAGAGGCTGGGTTCGACCACCCTCGCCGCATAGGGTCCCCTGCCGGGAGTGAACCCCGAATACTCAGGAGGCTTACCTTGCACACGGCCAACCCAGGTTCGATTCCCAGCATCCCATATGTCCCCCGAGCACCGCCACCTCCTGGTGTGGCCCAGAAATTGAGCCAGGGGAGCTCGGAACCCAAAATCCAGCCAGGAGCTGTTTGCTGAGCTCCTGAGCACCAGGCTTTGCCCGAACTTGACCTTCGTCCCAGCCCTCACAGTGCCCTCTGCTTTAGAGATGAGACACAGCCCAGAGACCTTGCTGGGGCATCACCCAGCAAGGGAGGCAGCAAGTCCAGAATTTGAACCCAAGTCAACCTCATTTTTTTTTGTCTTTTGGGGTCATACCTGGTGATGCTCAGGGGTTCCTCCTGGCTCTGCAGGTCAGGAATTACTCCTGGTGGTGCTGGGGGACCCTATGGGATGCTGGGGATTGAACTTGAGTTGCCGCGTGCAAGGCACATGCCCTCCTCCGGCCCAATGTCTGATGTTTTTAGCTAAGGCTTGAGTCCCCCGCCTCTTTGGGTTTTGTTTGAGGGCCACAGCCGGTGATGCACTCAGGAATTACTCTTGGGAGTGCTCAGGGACATATGGGATGCCGGGGATTGAATGTGGGTTGGTTGAGTGCCAGGCAAAAGCACCCTACCTGCTGCCATTCTGGCCCTCAACTGCCAATCTCTCCGGGTGACCTGCTTAGATGCCAAAAGCAGGCTTGAAATCAGCTTTAAACGGGATGTTTTGGGGCTGGAGTGATAGCATAGCGGGTAGGGCGTTTGCCTTGCACGTGGCCGACCCGGGTTTGATTCCAGCATCCCATATGGTCCCCGGGGCACAGCCAGGGGTAATTCCTGAGTGCATGAGCCAGGAGTAACCCCTGTGCATTGCCAGGTGTGACCCAAAAATAAAAATAAATAAATAAATAAATAAATGGGATGTTTTGTCTCCTCGATTGCCTGTTGAAAGACTCACATCTGACACCACACAACCTACCGATCCACAACACCACACAACACACAACGTCACAACCAAGCATGTGGTGGTCAGGGGTAGGGTCATCTCTGGGAGGCCGTGAGGCTGATTGGGGACCCCCTGACCTCAAAGGTGCGGTCTCCAGAACCACGGACCGTCCGCAAGTGACCCTTCCATCACGCCCCAGTCTGTGGCGTTTCCAAGTCCTGCCCTTGGATGCGACCTTGAACACGTTATCTGACCTCCCCGAAAACTGTGTGTCCTCAGGTCTAGTGCTGCCAGTCAGTAATAACAGCCGCGGGCCCCGCTGGTCGATGGTTTTGAAGTCGGAGATGGGAAGATCCTATTAGTGGAGACACAGCTTGTCTGGCTGTCCGTTGGCTTTACGACGAGGTAACACTCCAGGAGCATCGGGCATCAGGTACCCGCAGCCCGGAGCTATCCATCAGCACCTTTTATAAGTTGCAGAAATAAGGTCCTTTTCCAATGGATCTGCTTCCACGGCTTCGTCTTAGAATCGTTGACGCTTCTAGCAGGCGTTGGGGGCCCTGGCGGCGATGTGTGAGTCAGCCGCGGGCTGACCGTTGACAACATTAATTGTCTCATAAATAGTGTCAGGATGGGATTTCCTCCCCCCCCCAACCCCGCCACCCCCTTGGCTTAAACCAAGTTACTGAAAAGCCAATACTGTGCCATATGTTGATGCCTTTCTTGGCACATAAACCAGATATTTTATAGATCGGGTCGGGAGAATAAAAGGTAAGTATCGCTCAAGTCACATGTTTGATTCTCCATCAAAGAAAAACAGCCATCACCATCCCGATTTCACTGAACTTTGACCAGCATCAGCTGTAAATCTTGGTCCCTGGAGATGGCACCTTGGGTGGGGAAACGATCGCGGCGCAGAACCCTTTCAGCTCTTGAGGCATCTTCGAGAACATCAGCCGCTGGCCACTGGCCCCTTCGCACACTGGCTCTCGGGACGGCCAGTAGTGAGGGGAAGATGGTGCCCTGAAGGGCCCCCTCTAGGAGGGGGAAATTGGGTGATCCTTTGGAATTTTTCAGTGGAAAAAAAATTTGTTTGCTGACAGCCAGGCTGACCCATGGTCATTTGCCATCACAGAAGAGTTCTTGGGTCACGCGCACCTTCTGCCTATAGCATGCCCCATGCCAGGGAGCGGGGAGGCTGATTCTACCTGCTGGGTGCCTGGAGGACCCGCGTGCATGCCTGTATGTGTCCATGCAATTGTGTGTGTCTATGTGTGTGAGTTATGGGCTATGGGCTGGAGCGATAGCACAGTGGTAGGGCGTTTGCCTTGCACGCAGCCAGCCTGGCTGAGCCGGGTTCGATTCCTCCACCCCTCTCGGAGAGCCCGGCAAGCTACCGAGGGTATCTCGCCTTCACGGCAAAGCCTGGCAAGCTCCCCGTGACATACTCAACCTGCCAAACACAGTAACAACAAGTCTCAAAATGGAGATGTTACTGGGCCCGCTTGAGCAAACCGATGAACAATGGGAGGACAGTGACAGTGATGTGTGTGTGTGTGTGTGTGTGTGTGTGTGTGTGTTGTTACAAGAGCTGGGTTTCTGTGCAGCTCTAGAGATGAGAACTGCACCCACGTTGAATGCGACGCTCTGACTTTTGGCTGTGACTGTATCTCTGTCTGTTCGCGTCAACCTGGGATGGTCCTGGGCTGATGCTCTGTCCCCGCCAGGCCTGAGAGAAACCTGGTACCTGTGCGGGTGGGCAGAGACCGGGCAAGTCCGTCCCGAGGGCCAGGTGACGTGCCCAAACGAAAGAGCTTTCCGGGTGGTGTCGCCACTTTTCCTCACGTTCACGTCCGAATGAGTCTCATCCCTTCGCTCCTGCCCCCTCTCATCTCCAGAGTCCAGCTAAGCAGACCTGTGATGGGGCCTTACCTCTGGGGGATGGGGTGCTATGGGGGTGCCTTCCCTGTTTGGAGTGATGCTCGCTCGTGAAGGTGAGCTTTCGCACTGGACGTGCTCTGCAACTCTCGCGGGAACTTGCCTCAGCAGTGAGTTTGCTACTTGTGTGGCGAAGTCGCGCCCCCTCCCCAACATGAAAGCAGTAAGAGAGGGTCCCCCGGGAAAGCCAGGGCCGGAGGTTCCTACAAACCTGCGTTTACCGAGAGAGAAGAAACTGCAGCCGCAGGCATCTGAAGACACTACTGTCCAGGATTTCTTGGTGCTGCAGGTGTCCAGTCTCTCTCTGGAAGGCTGCTTGGGTACCGTGGATGGAATTCTAGCCCTTGGGCATGCTCGGCACGGGCTCTGCCGCCTAAGCTGTGTCCCTGTCCCTGCATCTGAAAACTGACCTATGGGCTGGAGAGAGAGAGAGAGACAGAGAGAGAGAGAAAGAGAGAGAGAGAGTACAGGATATGAGGCACTTGATGTGTGTGCAGGTTTGATCCCTGGCACAAAGGTGGTTTCCAGAGCACATGCAGGAGTGAGCCCTGAGCACAGAGCACCAGGGGATGAGGGCCCAAATGAAGGAAAGAAAGAATGAAAGAAAGAAAGAGAGAGAGAGGAAGGAAGGAAAGAAAGAAAAGAAAATGAGAGAAGGAGGAAGGAAGGAAGGAAGGAAGGAAGGAAGGAAGGAGGGAGGGAGGGAGGGAGGGAGGGAGGGAGGAGGGGAGAGAGGGAGGGAAGGAGGGAAGGAAGGAGGGAGGGAAGGAGGGAGGAAGGGAGGGAAGGAGGGAAGGAGGGAAGGAGGGGAGGAAGGAAGGAAGGAGGGAAGGAGGAAAGGGAGGGAGGAAGGAAGGAGGGAAGGAGGGAGGGAGGGAGGGAAGGAAAGAGAGAAAGAACAAAGGAAGGAAGGAAGGAAGGAAGGAAGGAAAGGAAGGAAGGAAGGAGGGAGGGAGGGAGGGAGGGAAGGAAAGAGAGAAAGAACAAAGGAAGGAGAGAAGGAAGGAAGGAAGGAAGGAAGGAAGGAAGGAAGGAAGGAAGGAAAGAAGGAAGGAAGGAGGAGTGGGAGAGATAGTATAGTAGTAGGGTGCTTGCCTTACATGCGGCAGACCTGGTTCGAACCTCAGCATCACATGCCATATGGTCCCCTAAGCACTGCAGGAGTGATCTCAGTACAGAGGCAGGAGTAACTCCTGAGCACCACTGGGTATGGCCCAAAACCCAAAGAAGAAAAAGAGAGAGAGGAGGGAGAGGAAAAGAGAGAGAAAGAGAGAGAGGAGAGGGAGAGAAGAGAGAAGAGAAAGAAGGAGAGATAACAGAGAGAAAGGAGAGAGGAGAGAGAGAAGAGAGAGGAGAGGGAGGGGAGAACACGGTGGTGATGCTAAGGGCCGCACGTCCCACCTCCTGTGCTACGGCTTGGACCTGCGTATGATTTTTTATCTGGAGCCCCACCAGGAATGTTTGGGTCTCCTCTAGATGCCCAGGGCCACTCCCTGGTGGTGCTGGGGGTCAAGCCCAGACCTCCCGTAGGTTGTCCCACCCTCTGAGCCCCACCTGGGCCCAGGCATAGCTATTCTGAGACCCGCGTGAGTGCTTTATACACGCAGTTCTTTCTATTCTACGGACTCTCCAAGTAGGCCAGTTTACGACACTCCCTGGAGAGAGAGTACGCGGGGAGGGCATTTGCCTTGCACTCAACCCACCTGGGATCGATTCCCGGCATCCCAGAAGAAACCCCAAGCACGGCCAGGAGTGATCCCTGAGCACAGAACCAGGATTCATCCCCAAGCACTGCTGTGAAGCCCCAAACCAAAATAATAAAAAGAAAACTTATTTATTGATTTATTTTTATGTAGGAATACTGCTATTTAGTCAGGCCGCTGATTAAATTGGGCATGAACTCCACCTTACTTTTTTTTTCATTTTTTTATAATTTTATTGATTAAATCACCGTGAGAGCAGTTACAAAGCTCTTGGGTCTAAGTCTTGGTCATACAATGAAACACCCGTACCTTCACCAGTGCCCATTCTCCACCCCCAACAACCCCAGTATACCCCCATCCCACATCCTCCCCCTACCTGTGGGGCAGATGATTTCCACATTACTCTCTCTCTACTTTGATTACATTCAAGATTTTGACACCGGACCCACCATTATTGAGATTTTACCCAAGACTCAGATCTGCTGAAAAGGCAACAGTAAACAATTTGTTTTCTATTGCTGGTTATGAATAAAATATGATGTCACGTGGCTGCAGTAGTGGCCGCACGATTTTGAAATTCCGAAATTTTAACACTTAAATCTGGAGGGATTTCTGCCAAAACCTGCTGGGTTCCGAGATTTGCTCCTGAGTCTCTGGGATCATAGCCATTAAGCAGCTTGATCAGGAGCCAGAAAGGCCGTTCATGGGCAATGACTTGGGGTCTCAGGGGTGGGAAGGAGAGGACCGGCTCCACCTCCATCCCATGAGGCCCAAAATGTTTTGTCACTGCGGGCCCAAACCTGACTGTCCAATGGCCTCTAGAGGATGATGGCCACTGAGCCGCCAGGGGAAAGCAGGCAGAGGGACAACACCCCTTCCCCACTGGGGTGGCCCAGCGACAGTAACCTACTGTGTGGTCCGGAAGCATTTCTGCCAAAAGCTGCTGGGTTTCAAGATTTATTTCTGAGTCTCTGGGATCATGACCGTTAAGCAGCTTGATCAGGAGCCATGATCCCAGAGACTCAGAAACAAATCTTGAAACCCAGCGGCTTTTGGCAGAAATGCGTCCAGTCCCTGAAGTAGGTTACCAGTGCTGGGCTAACCCAGGTGGGAATAGATTTCATGCCTTGGCCTGTTCCCACTGGCGGCCCAGTGGCCGCCATCCTCCAGAGGCCATTGGACAGTCAGGTTTGGGCCTGCAGTGACGAGAAACACAGGGCCTCACGGGATGGGGGTGGAGCCCGTCCTGTCCTCCCCACCCCAACGAGACCCCAAGTCATAGCCCACAAATGGCCTCTCTGGCTCCTGATCAAAAAAAAAAAAACTTTTAAATGGTTGGACTAAGCAGCGTCTGCCCAAGGCATCAGATTAGCCATGATGGTTATCATGTTCCCTCTCAAACGCTGGTAAAGAGTGAACAAGCTAGGGGCTGGAGTGATAGCACAGTGGGTAGGGCGTTTGCCTTGCACACGGCCGACCCAGATTCCGCCGGGAGTATTCCTGAGTGTATGAGCCAGGAGGAACCCCTGAGCATCGTCGGGTGTGACCCAAAAAGCAAAAAAAGAGAGAGAGAGAGAGAGAGAGAGAGAGAGAGAGAGAGAGAGTAAACAAGCTAAAGCAGACTTCCCACGCGTGGCGAGGGGAGAGGGGTGTTTGGGGACAGAGGAGAGTGTAGGGACAAACCTCCCTGGGCTCTGGGGTCCCCAGAAACCCGGGCAGCGAGACAGTGAGTGCCTGGGTGGGGTTGGCGCCGGGCCCCCTTCAGACCAACCCTCTGCTCACTTCACTGCTGCTCCAAGGATCAGCTGGTTTCGCGACGGATCTGAGAGAGCAGAGGCGGGTGATTAGTCTGGAAAAGATTCATTCCAGAGGGATTCAGGCCCCTCGGCGGCCTGCCCCAACAGGACCGCAGAACACCCCCCCCCCCCACCCTTAACTTACATTTTAATTAAGAAAGTGCCCCTTGGGTGAAAATTGCGAAATTCTTGTACTTAAGAATCAATAAAATGTGCGCAGTCTGAAAATGAGATTAATAAGGCCGGCTATCTATTTTGGGTGCGATTATTTATTCATCAAAGAAAACCCGCGGCGTGAAGGGCCGGTTGGTCTCTGAGGCCCGGGCACTTCTGTGGTTTAAACTCCCCTCAATTGGCTCCGGCCGCGGCGAATTCTCAAAAGCAGGAAGGTGCAGCCTCTACCTGCATACATTTTAAATAAGAATTCCAACGTTATCTTGTCCATTTAAAATAATTGTATGAAAATGTGAAGAAATATGATCTTGTAAAAGTCAAGTCGGGCGCGCCCGGGGAGCCGGCGAGAATGAACAGAGCCGCCGTGATTTAAAATTCATGGAGACGGGGCAAGATTGATGGCGGGAAGCTCCTTGCCAGGCCTGCTCTGGGCCCTCCAGGCAGAGCCTGAGGCTTTGGGGGGCTCAGCCCGAGCCCCCTCCTCCCCAGCCTGTGCAGCAGCAAGACAGGGGACTCTGCATTCCTGCTTGTTCCCGGGGGTCCCCATCACACCGGCTGGCGGGGGCCGGTGGAGAGAGGGATAAATCCCACTTCTCGGATGGGGTTTGGCCAAGGATGAGTCTTGCAGGGGTGAGGCAGGGCTGGCAGGGGAGGAGAGAGCCTGAAGCTTCCCTCTGCTCAGGGCTGGAGCCGGGAAGGGCTGACCACCCCTCCTTCTCTCAGAGGAAGATGGAGCTGGGTGGGCCTCTCTCGCCAGGCCAGGCCCCTCCAACGTGAGTCCGGGGCGTTGGAACTGAGGGTTCAGTTCAACTTTTCTTTCCGTGTGAGTGCCATGGGTCCCCCACGTTTTAGTGACCTGAAGTAAGACACCTTCATTCAGCCATGGTACCACAAGCCCCAAGACCAAAAGGGAGTGCCCTGGACCCCGCCAGGTGTCTGTGGGGGTGCTGCAAGCCTTTAGAGCACCCCCCTTTCTCTCTGGCCCGGTGGGCTGGCTGAGTGGTTCCTGTCCCTTCAACGCACTATCCCTGCTGACCGTCGTCTCTTCTTTTGGTTTTATTTTGGGGGCCACACCCGGTGATGCTCAGGGCTTACTCCTGGTTCTGCACTCAGGGATCACCCTGGCAGGTTCGGGGGACCCTATGGGATGCTGGGGACTGAACCCAGGTTGGCCGCATACAAGGAAAACGCCCTCCCCACTGTACTATCTCCCTGCCCCCTCTCACCCTAGAACCCATCGGCTTTGGCTTTCTGATTAATCCTGCTGAATACAGACAACTGAGTTCCAAACTTTTTTTTTTGCCTTTGGGGTCACACCCAGCGATGCACAGGGGTTACTCCTTGGCTCATGCACTCAGGAATTATTCCTGGCGATGTTCAGGGGGACCATATGAGATGCTGGGAATCAAACCCGGGTCAGCCGTGTGCAAGGCAAACGCCCTACCCTCTGTGCTATTGCTCCAGCCCCAGTTTCCAAAAATTTCATCCCAAGAGGAACTCCTGTGGTCTCTCGGGCCAGAGTAGGATTCCAAGGAGTGGGAGACCCCTGCTTCCTCATGGTCAGTTGCTGGCCACTTGGGTGGACTTCGTGTTCTACTCTCATGATTGCTCTGGACACACAGACACCGACGCCTTCCTTGAGCATTTTACAGTGAAGTTTTTTTTTTTTTTTTTTTTTTTTTGCTTTTTGGGTCACACCTGGCGATGCACAAGGTTACTCCTGGGGGTTACTCCTGGCTCTGCACTCAGGAGTTACTCCTGGCGGTGCTCAGGGGGCCACATGGGATGCTGGGAATCGAACTCGGGTCTGCCGCGTGCAAGGCAAACACCCTACCTGCTGTGCTATCTCTCCAGCCCTCCAGTGAAGTTTTGAAGATGTTTCCAGTTTGTTTGAGAGAGTTCTGGAAAAAGTCTTCTCACGGAGGAGCCCTAAGCCCCGGCTTCTGCTGACGTGTGGAAACAGCCCTTCCCTCCCCAAAGCAGCATCGGTGTGATTCCTGCTCCAGCAGAAACATCAGATGGAGGGCGGCTGTGAGTCCTGGGCCTCCTCCCTGAGGACCTGCTTATGGGGGCTTTTGCACCAGCTCTGTCCATCCACAGAGGGAGGCTGGGGAGCTGCCCCGAAGCCTAGGAAAAAGGGGTCCTGACTTCCAGCCTGAGTGAGGCGAGCACACACACCCCATGGGAACATGAGCTCGCCAGATGCCAGCTCACCACTTTGTGTGTGTGTGTGGGGGGTCACTCCTGGAGGCCTGTCCCTGCGGAATGGGACAACGGGGCGGGGGTGTCGCTGGGATCCCCATACCTGACTGCCTCAAGACTGGAGTCGGGAGCCGGAGTGATAGCACAGCAGGGAGGACGTTTGCTTTGCACCTGGCCGACCCGGGTTCGATCCCCAGCATCCCATAGGGTCCCCCGAGCACCACCAGGAGTAATTCCTGAGTGCAGAGCCAGGAGTCACCCCTGAGCACTGCCAGGTGTGGCCCAAAGAGAAAACAAAAAGAAAGAAAAGAAAAAAAGACTAGAGTCGGAGACCCTACACGCCTGGCTGATGGGGGCAGCAGTGCCTCCAGACCCCTCCAGGAATCCCCCTCACTGACGTCCTGACTCCAGCACATTTGCTTCTCAAAGTGCGTGCCCCTGTGTGGTGGACTCGGAGTCAACTTAGAGGGGACAAAATCAGTCACAAACCAAGGTTCTTTTTTTTCTTTCTTTCTTTTTAGGTCACATCCGGCAATGCTCAGGGGTTACTCCTGGCTCTGCACTCAGGAGTCACTCCTGGGGGTGCTCAGGGGACCATATAGGATGCTGGGAATCGAATCCGGGTCGGCCGCATGCAAGGCAAATGCCCTACCCGCTGTACTATCGCTCCAACCCCCAATGGAGGTTCTTGGGGGTGGAGCGTTCAGAGAGCAGGAAGAGCGTTTGCTCTTAAACGCCCAACCTAGGTTTGATGCTGCCTCCGCCCGCCCTCTGTACAGTGCCCTCGCCTCCCTGCCTCCCGAGCCTGACAGGAGTGATCCGTAAGCACAGAGCCTGGAGTAAGCCCTGAGCACTGCTGGGTGTGGCCCAAAACAACACAAACGAAAAAGTAGGTTCTCAGTCCATCTGCACGTTAGGGCCAGGGCCTGGAAACCTGCATTTGAGCAGCCAACTCGCTGGGGTCCCGCTGGGGACAGACCTGGAGGCCTCAGCTCTGACCCCAGGGCCAGCTAAGTGGACAAAGTTTCAGGCAGTCCCGTTGGCGCTCCGTAGCCACTGCCCCCACTGCTGGGAGCCCTCTCCCACCCAGCCTCCTTCTCAGGACCTCGAATTCTTTTTTTTTGGGGGGGGGAGGTCACACCCGGCGATGCACAGGGGTCACTCCTGGCTCTGCACTCAGGAGTTACTCCTGGCGGTGCTCAGGGGACCATATGGGATGTTGGGAATCAAACCCGGGTTGGCCGCGTGCAAGGCAAACGCCCTACCCTCTGTGCTATGGCTCCAGCCCCAGGACCTCGAATTCTTTTTTTTTTTTTGCTTTTTTGGGTGTCACAACCAGCAATGCTCAGGGGTTACTCCAGACTCTGTGCTCAGAAATTATTCCTGGCGGTGCTTGGGAACCATATGGGATGCCGGGGATTGAACCCGGGTCGGCCGCGTGCAAGGCCAATGCCGTCCCCGCTGTGCTATCCTCTCGCTCCAGCCCCTCGAATTGGGTTTTAACCACTCACCCAGCCTCAGCTGCCCTGGGCCAAGCATCCTCCACGGCCTGGAGCAGAATCCTGAGCAGGAAAAGCAGTCTCGGGAAGAAACCTCCACACGGAGCAGGAGGGAGCAGGGCTGTGCTCCCCGTATTTCCTGCGGGCAGGTGAGCCGCCACCTGTGTGGAGTGCCCGCCGTGGCCCGCCCCTCCCGGTTCCCTTTAAACCCTGTCATTTGTACAGCCTATTAACCTTTAACTTTATGACTACCGAGATGAAATACGGGCAGCATTTAAGGCTGAGAATACTCGGGCCCCGTTTCTTCGTTTGCAACAGGGGTGAAACGCTTCCTCTTAAATCAGTCACGTTTAATATCCGTCACAGACACTCCCCGCCCGGCGGTGGGGGCCCGCCTCTCTCGAGCTGATTCATCATCAGGGGACATCGGGGGTCCGTGCTCACCATGGCCACAGCGGGAGTCCCCCCCACGCGCTCAAGGGATCAAACGCCCCCCGGGATGAAGGGATGGAGGGACCCTCGTGTGTGTCCCACCAAAGCTTCCCACCCGAGATGTTGCCCACGGATGCCCGTTGACCCTGTTTCCAGATGGCACCAGACTCAGAGAGGGCAGGGCCCTGACTCGGGTCGCCCAGCGGGTGAGGGGCTTGGCTCCACGTTCTGCTGGGTCCCAGACGCTGCCTGCAGAGAAACCGCCAGCTCCACCATGTGTCCTGGGCGGCCAAATCCTTGGGGTGCTGAGTGACAGGACACACTGAGCCCTGGCTCGAGAGGGTGTCAGGAGGGCCCCCGGCTTTGATGATCAGACGTCCCCTGGGATGCCAGGCAAGGCTCCGCGTCAAACACTCGCTTGGCATGTGTGAAGACCTGGGTTCGGGTCCCAGTGTTGTCCCCTCAAAGTCCCTGGGGTGATGGGGACACCCTGAGTCCCCTGCTCTGTCTCATGCCTGGAGGGGACCCAGGACCCCCGAGTTAGGGTGAAGAGGTGCTTCTGGGTACTTTTGCCCGTGAGGCAGGGATGTTGTCGCAGCCTGGGGTGGGAGTGACCCCAAACTCAACAGACTCCTAGGTAGGAATGGAGGGGTGGGAGGGGTGTCACCAGGACCCCCGGACACTGGGTGTGGGGCTGGGTGGGCCCCTGAGAAGATGAGCAGGGCCTTGGTTGGCTCCAAATCCAGGGCCAGTCATGCTGTCTGTCTGTGGGAGGCCAGAACTTCTGTCTGTCTGTCTGTGGGAGCTGGCACGTCCGTCTGTCCCCACAATGCTGTTTCCCAGCTCCTCCAGTGGTATCTGAGAACGAGCCGGGTGAGTCCTCGCTGCCCCTCCAAGAGCCGCCTCTGACGCCCAAAGCTCGGGTACAGGGGTTGGCGAGGCAGCGCAGCGGGGAGGGCGCTGGCCTTGCATGTGGCCGACCCGGGTTCGAGCCCCAACATCCTCTTTGGTCCCCCGAGCACCTCCAGGAGTCGTTCCAGAGTGCAGAGCCAGGAGTCAGGCCTGGGCACTATCCGTGTGACCCCAAACTCAAGACTCCTAGGTAGGGATGGGCGGAGTGGGGGCACTCAGGGTCACAAGGGTGAAGACCATGATGGGGCAGGGTAGGGTTTGGTAGTAACACTGCTGCGGCAGCACCATCGCCCCCCTGCCAGCACCATCCCCTTCCCCCCTGCCAGGACCATCCCCCCTCCTCCCTGCCAGGACCATCCCCCTCCCCCCTGCCAGGACCATCCCCCTCCCCCCTGCCAGGACCATCCCCCTCCCCCCTGCCAGGACCATCCCCCTCCTCCCTGCCAGGGCCATCCCCCTCCTCCCTTGCCAGGACCCATCCCCCTCCCCCTGCCAGCACCATCCCCCTCCTCCCTGCCAGGACCATCCCCCTCCCCCCTGCCAGGACCATCCCCCTCCCCCCTGCCAGCACCATCCCCCCTCCCCCCTGCCAGGACCATCCCCCTCCCCCCTGCCAGCACC